>NC_089834.1:8965079-8975079 GCF_035046505.1 Tiliqua scincoides
AGTGGAGCTGCTGAATTCTTGGAGTTGATGATTCATGCTCTGAAATGCGCAGGATGAAACCAGATTGGACGGCAGGAGGACTCAAACTGTAACCTTGGCTTCTTAAATACAGTTTGGGGTGTGTGTGTTTAGCAGCATAATTTGGTATATTTGGTTCCCAGTGCTTGACCTAACTGGTGTTTGTAGAGCTCTGGCTTTAGTTCTTCATTCAGTCACTGAAATGAAACCCGGAAACTGGGCTGCTGTCTTGCCTGTCACAAAATCAGATTGATGAGTTTGTCCCTTACTAGATGTCTTGAGGTCTGCCATTGACTGACGGTGTTATAGCAGGAAGTGTTGCATTGGATAAACAAAACTTTATTCAGTATGGTATTTTGTGATCTATTTTCTGCCCTTCCCTGGCTGCAAAGCACTGGATTTTAATTTTGATACGGTGTTTGATGATGAAATTTGGTTGTCCGTGCGTCAAAGTGGTGTATACAGAATGGTGTCATGCAGTGTTTCTCAAACTGTGGGTTGGGACCCACTAGGTGGGTCGCGAGCCAATTTCAGGTGGGTCCCCATTCGTTTCAATATTTTATTTTTAATATATTAGACTTGACGCTACCATGGTATGTGGGAAATGTGACAGGCCTGTATTTTTAACAGGGCTCTTATATATATGCTTTTAACAATGGTAGTAAATGGGATTTACTCCTGGCTAAGTGTGGGTAGAATTGCAGCCTAGTATTGTTAAAAAATGTCCCTGCTTGATGATGTCACTTCCAGTCATGGCATCACTTCTGGTGGGTCCTGACCGATTCTCACTCTAAAAAATGGGTCCCGGTGCTAAATACGTGAGAACCACTGGTGTAGTGGTTCGGAAGTTGGGCTTAGACTGGAAGATCCAGGTTCAAATCCCCACTCGGCCATGAAGCTTCCTGGGTGACCTTAGGCCAGTCACGCTTTCTCAACCTTGGCTACCTCACAGGGTTGTTGTGGCGATAAAAAGAGGGGAGGAACCATGTACCCCACCTTGAGCTCCTTGGAGGAAAGAAGGTGAAAAATAATTGACTCATTGAGGAGGAGCTAAAGTTCATCAGAAGGGCTCTGGGGCCAGTGTTCCTTAACAGCAGCTACCTAAAAGAGCCTTATTTTGAACTGGATCTGTGATCTATCTAGCTCAGCCCTCCAGCATTTTACATGGGGGGGGGGTCTTTTCTGAGGGCTGCTGGAGATGCCATCGGGGATTGAATTTGGGCCTTTATGCATGCAAAGTGCTCGATCACTGTGCTTCTATAGATGTGCACTGTTACTGTGCAAATGCATCCAGCTGGGATTTGTGCCAGCCAATGGGATACAGATTTGCTCCTTTTATAGTGATGTTGCCCAAGGAGCCCAGCTTGGTCTGCCTTTCCATCATTCAGTCCAATTCTCTATGCGTACTTGTATTCCAGTAGGCCGACCCCAAAGAAAGGTCTTTTGTTTAAGCAGTGCTTGGCTAGCATAGCACTCGGTGTGGTTTCCCTGGCATGCGTCAGGGAGCCCTTAAAGAGGAGAAATCGACACAAGTTGGTGGCTTGAACCACCAATATTGCCTTGAGGCTGGGCTGGATCTAGCGTGTCACTGCAGGTAGCTCGCACTGAGAGAGGGTTGCCATTTGGCTGAATATGCAGGTATTCATTTTAAAGTTTTGGCTTTGGTGCAGATTATTTAGTAGGTGTAATAACCCTCTGATAAAGATCCCAGTAACAATCTGTTTCATTTATGGTGCCTCCCACTACCAATGTCTGTCTCTACTCTGCTTCTCCTTCTCACATTCCTCCGAGAAAGAGAGAAAATGGAATGAGAGAGAAGACTGGCCTACTGTGCCCTTCTTCACACTTTCTCTTATGCTCTGTCTCCCTCTTTCCTTTTTTAATTTGAGTGGAGATGGACCGGTGGGGGGCAGCAACTGACATACTGTCAGGTAGCAGGTTGCATAAGAACATAAGAACAGCCCCACTGGATCAGGCCAGAGGCCCATCTAGTCCAGCTTCCTGTGTCTCACAGCGGCCCACCAAATGCCCCAGGGAGCACACCAGATAACAAGAAGACCTGCAAGGCATTCTGGGAATTGTAGTTAAGAACATAAGAACAGCCCCACTGGATCAGGCCAGAGGCCCATCTAGTCCAGCTTCCTGTATCTCACGGTGGCCCACCAAATGCCCCAGGGAGCGCACCAGATAACAAGAGACCTGCAAGGCATTCTGGGAATTGTAGTTAAGAACATAAGAACAGCCCCACTGGATCAGGCCAGAGGCCCATCTAGTCCAGCTTCCTGTATCTCACAGCGGCCCACCAAATGCCCCGGGGAGCACACCAGATAACAAGAGACCTGCATCCTGGTTCCCTCCCTTGCATCTGGCATTCTGACATAGCCCATTTCTAAAATCGGGAGGTTGCACATACACATCATGGCTTGTAAACCATAATGGATTTTTCCTCCAGAAACTTGTCCAATCCCCTTTTAAAGGCATTCAGGCCAGATGCCGTCACCACATCCTACGGCAAGGAGTTCCGCAGACCGACCACACGCTGAGTAAAGAAATATTTTCTTTTGTCTGTCCTAACCCTCCCAACACTCAATCTGAGTGGATGTCCCCTGGTGTTATGTGAGAGTGTAAAGAGCACCTCTCTATCCACTTTATCCTTCTCCTGCATAATTTTGTATGTCTCAATCATGTCCCCCCTCAGGCGTCTCTTTTCTAGGCTGAAGAGCCCCAAACGCTGTAGCCTTTCCTCCTAAGGAAGGTGCCCCAGCCCAGTAATCATTATTATTATTATTAACAGTATTTATATACCGCTTTTCAACTAAAAGTTCACAAAGCGGTTTACAGAGAAAAATCAAATAACTAAATGGCTCTAATCATCTTAGACTAATCATCTAAGACTAATCATCTTAGTCTCTCTCTTTTGCACCTTTTCCATTTCCACTATGTCCTTTTTGAGATGCGGCAACCAGAACTGGACACAATACTCCAGGTGTGGCCATCCCATCAATTTGTACAACGGCATTATAATATTAGCTGTTTTGTTCTCAATACCTTTTCTAATGATCCCAAGCATAGAATTGGCCTTCTTCACCGCTGCTGCACATTGAGTCGACACTTTCATCGACCTGTCCACCACCACCCCAAAATCTCTCTCCTGATCTGTCACAGACAGCTCAGAATCCATTAGCCTATATGTGAAGGGTGTCTTATGGGGTTGGTCTTGGGACATGCTGCTAGCTCTTGGCTTTCCTCCCTCCATCACAAGTTACAGCGAGGGTCAATCTCTCTCTTTCTGTAGAGCAGTGACTTTTTCAACTGTTGTGCCACCAAAGATCCACACGTGCGCCGCAGGAGTTTGGAGCACAGTAGTTGAAAATTGCCGAACTCTTCTAGGTTCTGTGACTCTGTAGTGCAACTATCTTTGTTTCTTTGGCAAGCATATCTGCTTCTGAATGCAAGTGTCATCCGCTCCCCTTTTGCCATGTCATGCGTGCGTACCCGCTGGGAATAACCAGGCATGGCAAAACTGAAGCCGAAGGGAGCTTGACTTCCAACCTTGGCATCTGAGAACTGGGGAAGAATCGGGCTATTGTAGTGTGGGAAGAAACTGGTGGGCCCTGTCAGGGTTTCTCCGATTGTCCACGGATCAGGCGCTTTCAATGGTTTCTGGATCTGCAGACTGGCATGGGGGCCAAATTGGCACCGAGTGTTTCAGAGGCTTTTGTGCAAAGGTCTGTTAGCTTTAGAAGGAGAGCCACGGCACAGTGAAGTTAATCTTCTCCGGAATCCGCTTTCAGGGGAGGAGACGGCTCCAGGCTTTTGTAGCCTGAGAAAAGTGGAGGAGGTACGGTGTCTCCTGACTCCGGGGCCGGGTGTGCATGCACAAAACCTGTTTCTCGGGCAACGAGAGTACTCGAGAACTGAACATGGAAGCACCTCTATGTCTTCTTCTTTGTCCCATCTTGCAGGGCAGGATGCTGTTATAGCATCATTTTATCGGGCAGACATATGCCTGTAGCCCAGTGGCAGAGTGTTGCTGTACGTGCAGACGGACCCCAGTTCAATTCCTGTCTGCGTTTCCAAGTAGGGTGGAGAAGAATGCCTGTCTGAAATGGTGGAGAGCTACTGCCGGTCCGTGTTGACGATGTGTAACTCAGCGGACCAAGGGGCTGACTCGGAAGGCAGCATCCTTTGTTGAAAAATATTCCCTGCTTTTCAACAGAACTGTTACTCAGTCAAAGGAAAGAAAACATATCTGCATTTTTGGTTTGGGACATTAAAAGCTTT
Source organism: Tiliqua scincoides (assembly GCF_035046505.1). Classification (NCBI taxonomy): domain Eukaryota; kingdom Metazoa; phylum Chordata; class Lepidosauria; order Squamata; family Scincidae; genus Tiliqua; species Tiliqua scincoides. The sequence goes on from NC_089834.1 coordinate 8,969,382, forward strand.
TATACCAGTGGTTCCCAAACATTTTAGCACTGGGACCCACTTTAACCAGGCCCACCTAGCTTTATGAGATTTTTAAAAAGTTTCACTTTACCAGCCCCTCAAGCCTCTGTTTTTATCCTATCAAGGGAGGAGGGCTTTTGGAGTGTTGACCTCCACTTTCATTGGATCAGGGCCGTTCTGGTGGCCTTGCATTCCCTTTTGTCTGGCTTTCGATAACAGCTGATTGCCTACTCATGAGTAAATACACATGTGGGCCTCAATACATTTTCCTTGTCAGCTCTCAGCTTGTCATTCATGACCCAGCAACCATCAGCACTGGTGGGTCCTGACCCACCGTCTGGCAAACGCTGTTTTATACAATTCTTTTCCTGTAGGTCCCACGGTGGTTTACAACAGGGGTCTCTAAACTTTTTGACTGAAGGATTGCATCAAATATCTGGTACAGTGTCAAGGGCCGGAAAAAAATTAAATAATAAAATTTAAACAAATACATTAGAGATGGAACTTAGATGTTTTGAATAAATGAATGGGCTCAAATGCCCAGGATTTCTCCAAGCACCAACACAGCCCAAGAAATAAAGCACACACTTAAATGGACCCCTGCTCTCACAAGCACAACTCAGGTTGTGTTTGGTCAACTGGACCAGAGGCTCTAAATTTGGATAGAGGCTGGACGTGGGCCGCATCTGGCTCCCGGCCAGGGTTTGGAGACCCCGGTTTACAACAACAAGATAACAAAAAGTGACATTAAGAGCAATAATAGACAATAGAAGGAGGAACATCACAGCCGGATTCTGAGGACAGGTGTGTGTGCATGTTCACAAAACCAATATCTAAGTTCTGGTGTCCACAAACAATAAATTCTTTGAGAATCTCTGAAAAAAGTGAAGAATTCTTTTCTCCTCCTATTTTCGATCTGCTGAGATTTCAGACGTGTGCCTCTTTTGGCCAGGGGTCTGTGCTGAGGGCCTCGACCGTGTCAATCCGAAGAGGCCTCTTCCCATCACATTGCCAAACAAAGTTCTTTTCTAACTGAAAGGACAAAGAAATATAATCAACTTTATATTTGCTGTAGCCAGATCCAGTGTGTTTTGAAAAGGCCAGTTTGGAAAGAATGGAGCATCAGATTTCACGTGATGCGTGGAGTACGATGCCAATGGGGTGTGTATGGGCAAGACGCACTTTCATTCGCCTGCCACGCTTCGTTCTGGCTCGTCGGTCACAAATGGGGAACTAGCACCTGCTCCCTCGCTTGAGCACTGCAATTCAAAATACGGATAATTCAGAAGCTTGGTGTATTGTGAATACAGGTGTTGCCTCCTTATCCATGGGGGTTCCATTCCTGCACCACCCGCGGGCACTGAAAACCGCAGATAATGAAATCCGTGGTTTTCTGAGCCCACTTGAGCTCTTTCTTTTTTGAGGCCCATAGCACATGGCCTTTATGGGCATCATAATGACCCATAATGTCTTCTGGGGATCCTAGAAGGGCAGTTCTGGTTTTCACCTAAAAACCGGAGTGCCCTTCTAGCACCTCCCAGAGGCTATTCTGAGGCCCGTAAAGGCCATATGTGGCCTCTACGTACCTTAGAAGAGCCTCTGGAGGTGACCAGATCACAGCTTCAGGTTGGACCAAACCTGGCTCAGTGGTGATCCGCAGGACCCGCACTGAGTCATATCCACAAATAAGTAGGCTCAACCTATATATATTATTAGAGGTGGGAGAAAACTGATAATGAAATAAAAACACATAACACTGTTTTCTGCGCTTCTCGTTTTTGTAAAAAAAGAAAAATAACTGGGTAATGACCGGCTGCATCTGCTGACGCTATACCCACCTATATTGCCTATCTAGTATACTCTTTTGACTATAATTATATATGATTATAATTATATAAATATATAATTATATTGTTCCCCCTGACATTTATAGATATTGTATAAATGTATAATTACATAAAATATGATTCTAATTATAATCATTTGATTATAATAATAATAATGTAAATTTGGAGTAAAAACACAGAACATCGCTTTATCTTTGGAAAGCATCAAAATCTGTGTCAAAAAATAAAAAAACCATTTTCTTCTACCTGTCTGTACTGATCGTGTTGGAGAGAAATGAACAGCTTGCAGAGACTATTTTGTTTCCTAGTCTTCGTACTTCATTATCTAAAACTTGAAAAGTTTGTGTTTTGAGGTCTCCAATAACGGTGAGACCCTCTGCTTAACTAGCAGAGGTTAAGCTTAACTAGCGTACATGTTAATCTGGCCCTGGATTTATGACTCTTCGAGCCCGGGGTATGTGAAAAGCTTGCCTTATCAATGAGCTGGTTGAAACCAGACCCTCATCCCATGATTGATATGTCTGCCTTCTGGCAGGCCTTTTTAAAGTTGGCTGCATGTGTCTGGTTCATCTAAACCCCCACCCCTCACATTAAAAGCAGTTCCAACTGATTTGTCTGACACTCTAACCAGCTATTTTTAACCATTGTGCGGTGGCAATTAGTGTGCCACGAATGGTCTGCAGGTGTGCCACAGGAGTTTTGGGGAGGGTTGTTTACTAGTAGTGTTGCATCAGTAGGGCCATTGGGGGATGTGAGCACCTCCTCCCCGCCGGCAGCATGGTGTGCCTTGTCAATTTTAGCACCTTGTCAGTGTGCCATGAGAGAGAGAGAGAGAGAGAGAGAGAGAGTGAAAATCACTGCTCTAACCCATGGGCCTCATCGTGCAATCATATTTTTTCTGCCCCGGCTGCTAATTTCATGCACCCACCTTCATCTACAACCATGTGCTAATAGCTCAGGTGTGGGGAACAATAGCTCTTGTTCTGGGGAGCCGGAGATAGCAAGCAGCCTTGCAAATATTTGCAGATAGCTTGCAAATAGTTTGGCCCTTTGGGAAAACTCTTGTTAATGTACAGAATAGGTATATCTTTTATTCTGTCATTGATCTGCTCCAGCCCACCATAAAAGCAAGCAACTGGAAAAATTGGGGGGGGGGGAGCTACTCTAACCATTACACCGTGGTGGTGATTGCACGATGCTGGGCTCTCCGGGGTCACAGTCTTCCAAAATTAAAAGGTTCTCTGAGTCAGTGTTTCAGTCTACAGTTTATTAAGATTTCTCATCAACAAATAATTGATAAACTTCTCATTCTTTTTGGACAAACTCCTCTTAAGAGTAACTTAGCCCATTTTCTTGGCACAGAAGGAGACTTGGCTGTGCCTTATTTTCAAATGGCATGCATCTCCGCCTCCCTGATCAGGCCTGAAACCTGACCTCTCCCAGCTATGAGAATCGCCTCCCACATCCGGCCTCTGGCCAAGTCATTCTCCCTCCCATAGTCATTCATGAGGCGCACTGCTAAGCATGACTCAGCAAAGGAATGTCTGCCAATGTCATGGGTGGCCCAGCTACACACCCAGGCCACACCCCAATTGACCAATTTGATGCATTGGTCTCCAGACTCATAATGACAAAGCTGCTGGCGAACCCACAAGGCACATTGACAGGGCTGCTCAGTGAAAAATGTGGTTTGCAGTCCTGGGTGTTTGTGTTAAGGTGGCATGCTGGAAATAAGAACATAAGAACAGCCCCACTGGATCAGGCCATAGGCCCATCTAGTCCAGCTTCCTGTATCTCACAGCGGCCCACCAAATGCCCCAGGGAGCACACCAGATAACAAGAGACCTGCAAGGCCTCCTGGGAATTGTAGTTTAAGAACATAAGAACAGCCCCACTGGCTCAGGCCATAGGCCCATCTAGTCCAGCTTCCTGTATCTCACAGCGGCCCACCAAATGCCCCAGGGAGCACACCAGATAACAAGAGACCTCATCCTGGTGCCCCCCCTTGCATTGGCGTTCTGACATAGCCCATTTCTAAAATCAGGAGGTGGCACATACACATCATGGCTTGTAACCCGTAATGGATTTTTTCTCCAGAAACTTGTCCAATCCCCTTTTAAAGGCATCCAGGCCAGACGCCATTACCACATTCTGTGGCAAGGAGTTCCACAGACCAACCACACGCTGAGTAAAGAAATATATTCTTTCGTCTGTTCTAACTCTCCCAACACTCAATTTTAGCAGATGTCCCCTGGTTCTGGTGTTACGCAAGAGTGTAAAGAGCATCTCTCTATCCAGTTTATCCTTCCCCTGCATCATTTTGTATGTCTCAGTCATGTCCCCCCTCAGGCGTCTCTTTTTCTAGGCTGAAGAGGCCCAAACGCCGTAGCCTTTCCTCATAAGGAAGGTGCCCCAGCCCAGCAATCAGCTTAGTCGCTCTCTTTTGCACCTTTTCCATTTCCACTATGTCCTTAAGTTGGACATAAGTATGAAATAAGTGTGGGTCTCTGACTGTTTCCTGTATGCCACTTCAGTTTGGAAATATTTGGCTACAAAGGGTTAAAAACAGGGGTTCCCCAACTTACCTGGGTCCCAATTCCCTCCACAGTGTCTTCTTCGGTCTCAGCCATCTTGAATCTTGTGAAATCTTGCAAGTGATGGCTTGTAATAGTAGGGGGGGGGGAAATGAGCAGATGAATGAGCTCCTTGTGTTGTTGGGTCCAATAGTAACATTGGCTGAATGGGTAGGAGGACTTAGGGCCCAATCCTATCCAACTTTCCATCACCAGTGCAGCTGCAATGCAGCCCCAAGGCAAGGGGACAAAAGTTCCCTTACCTTGCAGAGGCCTCCATGACTGCCCTCCCTCCACAGGATGCAGCACGCATCCCATGGGCAATAGCTATACCAGGACTGGAAAGTTGGATAGGATTTGGCCCTTAGTTGGCACCTGGGTTTCAGGATCTGTGCACCTGTGTTTGGCTAGGGAATTGCTGTTTGGGGGACCTGAAGATAAGGCTGTCGTTCAGTGGTGGAACATCTTCCTTACATTCAAAAGATCCTAGGTTTGGTCCCCAACAGCATCTTCAGGCAGGGGTGGGAAAGACCTCTGTCTGAAATGGTGCATGGGCCAATCAGTGTTGACAATACTTGATGCTGCTAGACAGAGGCCAAGCTAAGAGGGCAGCTTTGTATGTATATATGCCTGTACTCTTGAAATAATGCAAGCATGTAGGGAGGACTGGTGTGGACAGAGCCGACGTACATACAAGCTGGGTCTGTAGCTAGTTGGCAACCTTCAGTCTCAAAAGACTATGGTATCACACTCTGAATGGTGGTTCTGGAACAGCGTCTAGTGTGGCTGAAAAGGCCGGTTTGGGAGTGACAATCCCTTCCACGCTGGGAGCAAGTGCACTCTGTCCCTGGTCTGTCTCCCTGGCTATGGGCCTTCCTTCTTTGCCTCTTAGCCTCAGACTGTTGGCCAAACTGTCTCTTCAAACTGGGAAAGGCCATGCTGCACAGCCTGCCTCCAAGCGGGATGCTCAGAGGCCAGGGTTTCCCACTTGTTGAGGTCCACTCCTAAGGCCTTCAGATCGCTCTTGTAGATGTCCTTGTATCGCAGCTGTGGCTACCTGTAGGGCGCTTTCCTTGCACAAGTTCTCCACAGAGGAGATCCTTTGGGATCCGGCCATCATCCATTCTCACGACATGTGTCTGAAGCAAGGGTGCTGAAAACCAGATGGAACTGGAGCTGGGGGTTGGATGCCTTCAGAGCACGGCTGGGCGTCTGGCTGCAAGGGAAGTGGTTGCTTCATGCTTTCGAGATAAAGTGATGCAATGCGAGATGCGTTAT
>NC_089834.1:8980079-9000079 GCF_035046505.1 Tiliqua scincoides
AGACTGGCAGCAGCTCCTTGGGGGTCCAGACGTTCCCAGTCTTAACTGGAGATACCATCAGGGATTGAACCTGCACCTCCCACATGCCAAGCCAAACACTCTTTCACTAAGCTATAGTCATTTCACCAGGTGGAAGAGTGTTTGGGGAATAACCAGCATAGATGGGATGTGTTTTAGATGGCATGGAGGGAACTTTCTGGCCCATTCTGACCTCCTGCTAAGGGGAAAGGGGTTATCGCCACCTGATTCCTTTTCCTCCAATAGACCCAGCTTCCCTTCTCATCAGAGCTCCTTCCTTTTGTCATCTTCCTCTGCCGGAGCTGCACATCTGGCCTTATGCAAGTCACTCCCTCTCTGCCTCAGTTTTCCCTATCTGTAAAATGGGCTCAGTCATACTGACCATGCAGGGTAACTGTAAGAACTGCGTCAGGATGGAATACCTGTGATGTGCATTGCACTATAGAAGTACTGAATATTATTTGTTACTCTTTGCTCACAATCTGTTGTTCTTGAGAAGTCCTTGCTTAGCCCAATCTTGTCTGATCTCGGAAGCTAAGCAGGGTCAGGCCTGGTTAGTACTTGGATGGGAGACCGCCTGGGAATACCGGGTGTTGTAGGCTTCTACCATAGTCTTTCGAGACTGAAGGTTGCCAACCATCTCCCTATACTGAACACTGTCTCCCGATCTTGTCTGATCTCGGAAGCTAAGCAGGGTCAGGCCTGGTTAGTACTTGGATGGGAGACCGCCTGGGAATACCGGGTGCTGTAGGCTTCTACCATAGTCTTTCGAGACTGAAGGTTGCCAACCATCTCCCTATACTGAACACTATCTCCCGATCTTGTCTGATCTCGGAAGCTAAGCAGGGTCAGGCCTGGTTAGTACTTGGATGGGAGACCGCCTGGGAATACCGGGTGCTGTAGGCTTCTACCATAGTCTTTCGAGACTGAAGGTTGCCAACCATCTCCCTATACTGAACACTATCTCCCGATCTTGTCTGATCTCGGAAGCTAAGCAGGGTCAGGCCTGGTTAGTACTTGGATGGGAGACCGCCTGGGAATACCGGGTGCTGTAGGCTTCTACCATAGTCTTTCGAGACTGAAGGTTGCCAACCATCTCCCTATACTGAACATTATCTCCCGATCTTGTCTGATCTCGGAAGCTAAGCAGGGTCAGGCCTGGTTAGTACTTGGATGGGAGACCACTTGGGAATACCGGGTGCTGTAGGCTTATACCATGATCTCGGAAGCTAAGCAGGGTCAGGCCTGGTTAGTACTTGGATGGGAGACCGCTTGGGAATACCGGGTGCTATAGGCTTATACCATAGTCTTTCGAGACTGAAAGTTGCCACCCAGGGTGAAAGGGGTGTCTGGCACTGCATCTCTTTCCCTCCCATTTCCTACCACCTTCCTCTCCCCACAGAGACTGACCCTACTTTTGCATTGGGGGGGGCGTTCTGGCAAAGTGATGATTCCCCCCACCTCAAACCATTAGGCAGTGTACAGTGTTGTTGCTTTGGGGTGTTGGTACAGGCTTGGCAGAGCATAGCAGGGAAAGCTGTTAGAATTTTTAAAAAATTCTAGCTGAAAATGAGAAGTGCTTATCCCCCCCTTTTTTTTTGCATCTATAGGGGGACTTGCGGGTGGCATCGAGATTTGCATTACATTCCCTACAGAGTATGTGAAAACCCAGCTCCAGTTGGACGAGAAAGCCAACCCACCACGCTACAAAGGAATCGGTAAGGCATCTGCCGAGAAGGATGTGCTGATCTCTGGCCCGTAAGCAAACTCCCAAGTCCTCTACCCCCAGCATGCAAGAGTGCCAAGGGAGATGGTGTGTGTGCCAAGCGGTGATTTGTGACTTCAGTGGCTACCCAGTGGAATCTTTAAACAGGATGGCAGAATTCCAGGCTGACTAGAGTGGCCAAGCCTGTCCCTTTCTGTTTGTATCCAAGCTGCACTGCAGAATCATATATTTCTTAGGCCAGGAGTTGGTCTCCTGATGTTGGCCAGAACCTGGCAGCTGGTGCGTAACCCAGTGCCAGAAAAAAGAGGTGCGTGGGTAGATCAGATGGAAGGTGCAGTGCACTCGGGGCAGAGCTGTGCTTGAAGGGGAGTGGTCCGTGGGGTTTTTAAAGTGGCAGTCTCCTGCTTTATGTGAGCTCTCCTGCCCCAGACAGAGCTGGCTCAAGACCCTTTGGTGCCTGAGATGGCGTGCTAAGGGCCACAGCTCTTTCCCCAGCAACCCTTCCTTCTCTTTCCTCCCTTGGTTGCAGAAGAAGTGTGGAGCAGAGAAGAAGGATGAGCCGCAGCAACATATATTCTTGCCCGTTGCTCTCCTCTCTTTTTAAATCTGGGGTGTGGAAGGAACAGCAGATCTGGACTCCCTCCTTGCCAATTTGCCCCCCCCAAGCAGTTGCCTCAGCTGACCTTATGGATGGGCCAACCCTCTCCCCTGATGTTCTCTGAAGTGATTGGAATTAACCTGAGCTAACGGGAGGAAGACTGAATGCAGCAGACTCCCTTTTGTCAAGTATATTTGATTTAATGGAATAAACTCTTAGCTCCTCTTGTTGATCATCCTGAGAGTCTCTCTGCTGGAGACAGACAATGGCTTGCCCTTCGGTGGCTGCTTTTAGAATCTCCACAGGCTGACTGCAGTCTCCTGAGGAGAGCTAGTCATCTGTGGTGCAAACAGCAACAACAGAGTCTTGTGACACCCTTTAAAGGCTGACAGGTTTATTGTAGCAGAAGCTTTCACAGCCACTTAAAAAAAAAACACGTATATCTATATATTCTGCTCATCTGGCACTCTGCAGAGGAGAGGCTGGGAAAGATCCCAGCTTTTCAGTGGTAGAGCCCCTTTTCCTTCTGTGCAGAAGAAGGAACAAGGGTTCTCTCTCTCTCTCTCTCTCTCTGAACAGGGGCTCTACCCTTAGTGGTAGAGCCCAGCAATTCAGTGGTAGAGCCCCTGTTTCTTCTGTACAGAAGATCCCAGCCTTACCCTGAAACTGAACCTGAACCTGAACCTTACCCTGAAACTGAAAGGTCCCCATCTACCGCCTCCAGTCGGCAGGCTGCTGTCTGCCTAGCTCACTTTTACTGAGCTAGGGGGACAGCTGGTCTCTGACTTGGCAGCAAGCAGTTTCTTATGTAATTTGGGGAAAATGTGCAGGAAAGAAACTACAACTACTAAATATATTTCAGCAAGCTGTGGGGAGAATGTAACCTAAATTAGGGCCACCAGAAATTAGCTTTTCTGCCTGGAAGCTAATATTTTGGAACTAGGCTGGGTTAAAATGAGCAGATCCAGACTCCAGATTCACACACTTATCCAGAGCAGTGGTTCTCGGTCATGTTGTGAGAATGGATGATGGCCGGATCCCAAAGGATCTCCTCTATGGAGAACTCGTGCAAGGAAAGTGCCCTACAGGTAGACCACAGCTGCGATACAAGGACATCTGCAAGAGGGATCTGAAGGCCTTAGGAGTGGACCTTAACAAGTGGGAAACCCTGGCCTCTGAGCATCCCGCTTGGAGGCAGGCTGTGCAGCATGGCCTTTCCCAGTTTGAAGAGACACTTGGCCAACAGTCTGAGGCAAAGAGGCAAAGAAGGAAGGCCCATAGCCAGGGAGACAGACCAGGGACAGACTGCACTTGCTCCCGGTGTGGAAGGGATTGTCACTCCCGGATTGGCCTTTTCAGCCACACTAGACGCTGTTCCAGAACCACCATTCAGAGCGAGATACCATAGTCTTTCAAGACTGAAGGTTGCCAACAAAGAAAAAAAGGGTTCTCATACATTTAGCACCAGGACCCACTTTTTAGAATGAGAATCTGTCGGGACCCACCCGAAGGGATGTCATGACTGGAAGTGACATCATCAAGCAGGAAAATTTTTAACAATCCTAAGCTGCAATCCCACCCAGGATTAAGTCCCATTGACTACTGTTGTTAAAAGAATATACATAGTAGTTTGTTAAAAGTACAGACCTGTAACACTTCTCCAAATGCAGTCATATATCATGGTAGCATCAAGTCTAATAAGCTAAAAATAAAATGTTGAACTGAATGGGGACCCCCCTGAAATGGGCTCTCGACCTACCCATCCCATAGTTTGAGAAAAACTGATCCAGAGTTTTTTTTTACCAGACTTCTTCCAAAACTAACTCTTTCTTGCTGTTACTGCTCTCTAGTGGCTCTGAGTGGAACTGCAGGGCAACTGACAGAGCAGCGGAGTCTTGAAAACCGCTGAGGCTTATAGTAGTAATTTTCATGTGTTTTTCTCCCTCAGCGGACTGCGTGAAGGTGACCGTCAGGGATCATGGGATCCGGGGACTGTACCGAGGTCTCAGTTCACTGGTGTATGGCTCCATCCCGAAGGCCGCTGTCAGGTAAGGAGGGACAACTTGGTTTCCTGCAGTTTTGCTGCAGCTCTGATTCTTGCAAGCTCCGGGCATAGTTCTAAGTCATGTACTGACATTGTGTGAAACCTCGGGGTGACCAGAGCAGCAGCTTTGGGATCTGTGAGAGCCAGCATGGTGGTGTAGTTCCGGAGTTGGACCTGGAAGCTCCAGGTTCAAATCCCCACTCAGCCCTGATACTTCCTGGGTAGCCTTGGGCCAGTCACTCTCTCTCAACCTCTCCTATCTCACAGAGTTTTTGCGGGAGGAACCATGTACACAACCCTGAGCTCCTTGGAGGAAGGGCGGCTTAAAGGGGGCCATGATTGAGACATACAAAATGATGCAGGGGATGGACAGAGTGGATAGGGAGATGCTCTTTACACTCTCACATAACACCAGAACCAGGGGACATCCACTAAAATTGAGTGTTGGGAGAGTTAGAACAGACAAAAGAAAATATTTCTTTACTTAGCATGTGGTTGGTCTGTGGAACTCTTTGCCACAGGATGTGGTGACTGGCCTGGACGCCTTTAAAAGGGGATTGGACAAGTTTCTGGAGGAAAAATCCATTACGGGGTACAAGCCATGATGTGTATGCGCAACCTCCTGAGTTTAGAAATGGGCTATGTCAGAATGCCTGATGCAAGAGAGGGCACCAGGATGAGGTCTCTTGTTATCTGGTGTGCTCCCTGGGGCATTTGGTGGGCCGCTGTGAGATACAGGAAGCTGGACTAGATAGGCTTATGGCCTGATCCAGTGGGGCTATTCTTCTGTTCTTAACTACAATTCCCAGAAAGCCTTGCAGGTCTCTTGTTATCTGGTGTGCTCCCTGGGGCATTTGGTGGGCCGCTGTGTGACACAGGAAGCTGGACTAGATGGGCCTGTGGCCTGATCCAGTGGGGCTGTTCTTATGTTCTTAAAAAAAATATGAAAAATAAATCACTCCGATTTAATATGCAACCAGGTATTGGACCTAAAACTTCCCTAGGAAAAAGTTTTCAAGGTATACTATATATATTGAAGAATGGGGTTGGCTTGATTTTACTTGATTCCCCGTGCAGTATGGGCACAAAATTCATCTTACTGGGGTGTTGGAAGGACAGCATCCCAGTAAAATACACTTGTACCCTCAAAGTGTTATACCTGGGTCAAAGGAGTAGTACTAGGGACCCAAGAGGCAGTACTTTTTCTGGTCTAGCTAATTCATATTACAGAGGTGCAATCTGGTGTACGTGACACGTGCCTTCCTTTGGGAAGCTTATTGATGTGCTTTTGTGTGTGAATTTACGGGCTGCCTTTCGTCCTTCCCCAGGTTTGGCATGTTCGAGTTTCTCAGCAACCACATGAGAGATGCTGAAGGGAAGCTGGACAGTAAACGGGGTCTTCTTGCGGGTCTGGGAGCTGGTGTGGCTGAAGCTGTGGTTGTAGTGTGCCCAATGGAAACGATCAAGGTAAAAAAAAAAAAGTGGCTTCCTCTTACTGAGTTGGGCCGTTTGACTGCCTTGCTCAATCTCGTCCGCTCTAACTGCGAGGGTTTCAGGAGCAGTGTCTTTCCTAGCTCCATGCGGAGATGCAAAGCAGGGATTAAACCTGTGTGCAAACAGGAACATACCCTATGCTATTCCCTGTTCCTTGTGGTAACTGAGCTGGAGTACAGTGGGCCCTACTTGTTTGTGGGCTCAATAACTGTGGGTTTGAAAAGCCCATGGCAGGTGGGCTTGTGAAACCCTCCTAGATGGGACTAGAAGGCAATTCCAGTTAGCTGGCATGCCCCCCCACCCCGCTGATTTCATTATCTGCTAAATTCAGTATCCGCAGGGGTTCCTGGAACAGATCCTCCATGGATACCAACAGCCTACTTTATGTGCATCTTGAAATAGCCACATATTTCTCAGGTTTTACCTCTGCTTCCTTCTCATTTCTGTTCCACAGTTACCTCCTATCTAGATTGTAAGCCTCTTGGGGCAGACACCTGTTTCTACATATATGGGGGGAGGAAGCTCTGGTTAGGTAGAAGGCATTATAGGAGCTAATAGTACAGAGCTGAGCAGCACAGTGTGGAATGTTTGAGCTGTGGCTGCTGATTGGTGCATTATCGAGAGATGCTCTGCTGTCTTCCACCCAGGTGAAGTTTATCCATGATCAGTGCTCTCCAAAGCCAAAGTACCGAGGCTTCTTCCATGGAGTTCGGGAGATTGTTCGGGAACAAGGTGAGAACGGGAGGACTCTGATGGACCCAACTGCCCTTGCAGTGCTCTCATTCTGGGGACTCCTCCAGCAGTATTATGCAGGGGATGGACAGAGTGGATAGAGAGATGCTCTTTACACTCTCACATAACACTAGAACCAGGGACATCTACTCAAATTGAGTGTTGGGAGAGTTAGAACAGACAAAAGAAAATATTTCTTTACTCAGCGTGTGGTTGGTCTGTGGAACACCTTGCCACAGGATGTGGTCATGGCGTCTGGCCTGGATGCCTTTAAAAGGGGATTGTACAAGTTTCTGGAGGAAAAATCCATTACGGGTTACAAGCCATGATGCGTATGTGCAACCTCCTGATTTTAGAAATGGGTTATGTCAGAATGCCAGATGCAAGGGAGGGCACCAGAATGAGGTCTCTTGTTATCTGGTGTGCTCCCTGGGGCGTTTGGTGGGCCGCTGTGAGATACAGGAAGCTGGACTAGACGGGCCTATGGCCTGATCCAGTGGGGCTGTTCTTATGTTCTTAGTATTGACACTTACAGCTTTGTGAAAGATTCTCAAGAAATTGGACACATTACGTTAGCAATGAGTACCTTATTTAATAATTACTTATTCAAAGGATTATAGTCAGGGAGACAGACCAGGGACAGACTACACTTGCTCCCAATGTGGAAGGGATTGTCACTCCCGAATCGGACTTTTCAGCCACACTAGACGCTGTTCCAGAACCACCATTCAGAGTGCGATATCAGAGTCTTTCAAGACTGAAGGTTGCCAACAACAATTCAAAGGATTGTTATATTGCTTTTCAAAAACTCAAAAGTGCTATATCACAAAGAGGAAAAAAAAGCATAAGCATCTAAATAAAAACATTAAAACGAAACCAATTAGAACTATTAAAATTTTAAAAACGATACAGGACCAGATTAAAATGTGAAGCGACTATAAGATCGACGTAGCAAAAGGAGTTCAAAAGGGTTCCTAGGAAGTTCCTCCCTCCTCAACAGCCAAGTGAAACAAATACCATAGGTCTTTAAGCCCTGTGGGAAGCCATGAAACGAGGGGACTGTTCTCAAGCCTTCTGGTGAACTATTCCAGAGATGTGGTGCCACAACAGAGATGGCCTTGCACCTTGCTGCTGGCCCTGTGGCTTCAGATAGTGGCAGTATCCAAAATAAGCCTTAAGTAAAAAAAGGAGGGAAGTGGCATTCCTTTTGTGGCACTCCTCCATGCCATGTGGTTTGGGGGGTATTTTGGAGACTTTGTTTTTGAAACAGGAGCTGTTGGCATGGAGAGTTGTGTTGGTGGATGCAGTGGGAGCTGACGCCATCTTTAGGCCAAAAATGGACTTGGCGGGAGCCCCTCTGCAAAGCCAATTGGAGGGGTGTGCACCTTGGTGGAGATGCCCGCCTCGTCTGCCTGCCTGGTCACTCCCCGGATTCTAAAAGGAAAAGGGGTGGAAGTGTGGAGAAGGTGAAAGTGTTGGGATTTAGAGCATTGGAGATGGACTAGAGCAGCAGTTTTCAGTGGTTTTTCTTTTCATGACACGCTGATCTTTATGGCCTTCTCCATGGTCTCTGCCTCTTGTCATGTCACTTCTGGCTCCAGGAGACTATTCTGGGTTCTGTGGCTCTGTTTCTAGGGCAACTGTCTATAGCAGGGGTGCCCAAACCCCGGCCCTGGGGCCACTTGCGGCCCTCAAAACCTCTCTGTGCGGCCCTAAGGGAGCCCACAGTCTCCATTGAGCCTCTGGCCCTCCTGAGATATGTTGGAGACCACACTGCCCCAATGCAACTGCTCTCAGCATGAGGGCAACCGTTTGGCCTCTCGAGTGAGCTGTGGGATGAGGACTCTCTCCACTGCTTGTTGTTTCACATCTGTGATGCAGTATCAGCAGCAAAGGAATGGCCGGCCTTGAGCTATTGCAAGACCTTCATTCATTCATAAGAACATAAGATGGCCATAGGCCCATCTAGTCCAGCTTCCTGTATCTCACAGCAGCCCACCAAATGCCCCAGAGAGCACACCAGATAACAAGAGACCTCATCCTGGTGCCCTCCCTTGCATCTGGCATAGCCCATTTCTGATATCAGGAGGTTGCACATACGCATCATGGCTTGTAACCCATAATGGATTTTTCCTCCAGAAACTTGTCCAATCCCCTTTAAAGGTATCCAGACCAGATGCCATCACCACATCCTGTGGCAAGGAGTTCCAAGGACCAATCACACACTGAGTAAAGAAATATTTTCTTTTGTCTGTCCTAACTCTCCCAACACTCAATTTGAGTAGATGTCCCCTGGTTCTGGTGTTATGTGAGAGTGTAAAGAGCATCTCTCTATCCACTTTATCCTTCCCCTGCATTTTTTGCATGTCTCAATCATGTCCCCCCTCAAGCGTCTCTTTTCATATAAGTTCATCTTTAATATATTCATTTATGTAAATTTATTCAAATTTGAAATGTAAATTAATTCAGCCCCCAACATGGTGTCAGAGAGATGATGTGGCCCTCCTGCCAAAAACTTTGGACACCCCTGGTCTATAGTAAGGAAGGAGGAAGAAGGACAGAATTTGTTACTGCTGACAGTGGCCGTAGAAACAGAGCTGCAAAACCCAGAAGCGTTTTTCAGCAATTTTCAATAGCTATGCTCCAAACCCCTGTGGACCTTTCAGCCGTGGTACACCAGTTGAAAATTTCTAGCCTAGAGTGTCTCCTGTGAGACATGCCAGCCCCACCACTTTACTCTCCTCCACATTTCCTCTTCTGCTATATTCCCCATCCTCCTTCTTGGTGTCCAGACATTGAGAGGAGGAGGTGGTGATGGCTGCTAGTCTCTTCTCGGTTAAGGGCCAGTATACAGTATGTTGCCTCAGATGCTGGAAGATCTTGGGGGCCCAAACTGGTTTGACTGCCATTTCGTCTTCCTCTCTCACTTCTTTGTTTTTTATCGCAGGCCTACGAGGAACATACCAGGGTCTAACAGCCACGGTCCTCAAGCAGGGCTCCAATCAGGCCATTCGCTTTTTCGTCATGACAGCCCTCCGGAATTGGTACAAAGGTATTTGGTGGCCTCGTGATCTTTCTTTCCTACGGATTCCATCCATTTCTCTGTCTTCTAAAGAGTGAGCCCTGTGTGGTGATGTGGTCTGAAATCTGCAAGTGGGATGGACTTGATAGAGAGAAGAAGCTTTCTGAGTTTCCTTCCCAGAATGCGCAGGAAGGAGTCATGCGCACAGGACTTCCTCTGCTCTGTTTTCTGGCTCCAGCCTACACTTCTCTCTGCTTTTTATCTCCCTTTTCGTATTTAGAGGGTAGGGGGAGGAATGGAGAGGCTGATTCTCGGCTGGAGAAGGGGGTGTCCTTAAAATGTCTTGCTCGCACAGGGAGAGGTGGGATAGAAATCTGGTAAATAAATTAAATAGAATGGGAGGTCTGGGTTGCACCTTGGACTTGAATGGATTGATTCTGACATAAGCCTTCATAGATTGGAGCCTTTACATTTGTTGACCTAGACTCTAATCCCCCAAAATGTAACCCACTGCAAATCTGGTAATCCTTTTAAGGTGTCATTAGACTTTAAAAAATATGTACGTTTTGTTATGGAACCACTAGAGGGAGATGTTTACCTTCCTTTCTGGGTAGGGCTTTTTCCACGGGTGAATCTGTTCTTACCTCCATATTGCAGAGGAACTGTGAGGACAAAATCCTCCATCCCATTGTATTAGGCTCATCAGTCTATTTTTAATGTTTTTTGGTTTTAAAAAACAAAAGTAAATTAAAGAATTCCTCTTTTTTCAAAATCACGATTGCAGAAAATCAAGAAGCAGAAAACAATCTCTCCTGTTCAGGTTTTTGGACAGTAAAACCCATTCTTGATGCTCTGCAACAAAAAACCAACTTTTCATTTCAAGATTGACCTGCTCCAGATGCCTTGTTTTCTTGTGGTGTGTGTATGTGTCTTTCTTTGACCTCATGCCCATCTCTGCTTCTTCAAGGGGATGATCCGAACAAAGCCATGAACCCCCTCATCACTGGGGTCTTTGGAGCGATTGCCGGAGCCGCCAGTGTCTTTGGTAACACCCCATTGGACGTGGTGAAGACCAGGATGCAGGTATGGCTCCTCTGAGACATGGGATAAGTTTCTTAGTTCGTAAGGGGGCAACTTCAATGGCGCTCTAAGCAGGATTGCATTCTGTCCCATTGAGCTCCTGCGTTGTCCAGAACCTGGACAGTATATGGCAGGTGAGCACGGAGACTGGGCCATTGTGGTACGATATACCTGCAAGGTCTGGTTCTGTAGAAAGGAAACAAATTTCAAAGTTGCTTTAAAAGAAACTCAACTGTATATTTTTGCAACTTGTGTATGTTCTTATAGTTTTTTAAAAAATCCAAAATATCAAAGAAATGCCCAATTTGGATTTCTTGAGTGAGTGAACCAAGTTATGAGGTGCGGGGTGGGGAGGGAGGCCACAGGTAGCTCATCTAATCTGGGTGGCCACTGTTCATTGCCACATGATAGTACATAAGGGTGGCTATCTCGTTTGTGGGCTTTCTGTGGATATCTGTTTGGGTGCAGTTGGAGACAGAGTTTAGCTAGATCTTTGATCCCATCACGCAAGCCGTCCTTTGTGCCAATAGGTTCACAGTTAATTCAGGTGCCCCGCATGTTATCAGAGTCCCTGCAGCTGTTTCTTAGATGCATTTAGAGCAGTGATTTTCAATGTTTTTTCTTATCACAGCATACTGGCATCTATGGTCTTCTCTATGATCTTTGCCTCTTGTGATGTCACTTCCAGAAGACTCTTCTGGGTTCTGTGGCTCTGTTCCTAGTGCAACTGTCTATATAGTAACAAATTGTCGGTCCCTCTTCCGGCTCTTTAGGGGAAATTTTAATAATTTAGTAATTCGTTAGTTGTCCTAAAAACAGAGCCACAGAACGTGGAAGAGGTTTTCGGCGATTTTTCAACCATGGTGTCCAAACTCCTGTGGCATACCTGCAAATCTTTCATGGCACACCAATATGCTATGGCACGCTGATTCAAAATAACTGACTTAGAGACGTGGGAGATATCATCCAGGATCTATTTCTAGTTTGGTCTTGAGGGATGAACCGCAAAGAAATGAGCGAGGCCGGGAGTGCTTGCTGGAGATGAGCCACTTAAAGATGCTCTGAGCCAACACTTTGAACCTCTTTCTAGGGTGGTATCTAATGCACGGGCTGATATTTCTGTTCCTCTCTTTCTCCAGGGTCTTGAGGCACATAAGTACAAGAGCACGTGGGACTGCGCTTATCAGATCATGAAATACGAAGGACCCCTTGCGTAAGTCTTCTATTCCCTTTCTTGGAGACTGGCTTTAGAAGCGGGGTGGTAAACCCCAGGGCCTTGGGACTGTAGAGAGGGTTAGTTTTGAAATTGAGAGATGCATAACAGATACTTGCAGATAAATCACAGTGTAACTTTTTTTCCCTAGCTGTTAATGAGGACAGCTGTGAAGCTTGAACTAGTTAAGCAAACGTGGAGACATAGTCAAAAATCTGGAGAGTAGTTGCCCGGTATTTAGCCCTACCAAGGCAGGTCCGTGATCTCCATGTTCCTGAGATGACCTGCCAAATGTGCCCCCACCCTCTGCCCCCTTACTTCATAGGATCCCAGCTGCTACTCCTTTCTAGATTTGAAAATGGAGAGAACAATGAAGCAGAAGAAGTGTGGAGAAGAGAGTGGTAGGCTAGAGTGTCAAAGCACTGCATAGTCTAGTCTGTCACTCTTCTGCTCCCTTCCTTTTTGAATTCAGGAGGTGGGTGGCCAGAGGCATGCGTCCTCTGCCAATCAACTGGGAAGACTGTTCTCCTTACAAGTGGGCCAGCCCTGGTTGTGGTACTGTGCTGGTGTGATATGCCCCGCAGCTGCAGTTTCCCAAGAAAAATTAAAGTGCACTGAGGCCAGCGGTGCATTCAATGTCATGCAGTTTATCCCTAAGTTTGCCCTGGCTTCCAGCTGCTCAACTGCTCTTGCTGGGTGCTTTTCTGCCTTTTGGTTTGCTGGCCCTTGACCTGGGCTTGGCTCCCGCATGTCAGTTTGGGCATTGTGTTAAGATCATATGGAGCAGAACATGCGATGCTCTTCGAGCTGGATAGACCAGTGGGTCAGTGTATACTGCCCCAATTTTCAGCGACCTCTGTGGTCTTTGCCTCTCATGATGTTGCTTCTGAGGGACTCTTCTAGGATGTGTGGCTCTCTTTGGAGGGCAACTGTCTGTAGTAACAAATTGTCAGGCTCCTTAGAGCTGACAGAGGAAGGAGGACAGACAATTCGTTACTACAGACAGTTGCCCTAGAAACAGAGCTGCATAACCTGGAAGAGTTTTATCTGTGACTTTCACCCTCTAGGTACCAAACTCCTGTGGACGTTTTGTAGCACACCATTGATATGCTTGAAGATTATTGGTAGCTACCTTCCAAGGTCTTGGCCAGCTCCTTCCCTGCTCTGCTAATAGCATGCATTCTTGAAATCAGTTGTAATAAGTGCTGGCTTAGGATTGAGCCAACTCCAAAACTGGAACAATGGGATGAGTGTAGAGGTCTAGTTAAAGGTGTGCACCTTTGTTGTCAGGCAGTCAGTGTACAGAGGCCGTTTTCCTAGCTATTGTGAGGACATAAACTACATATTTGCGCATGAAAACAATGTTTTGAGTGGTATGTTTCTGATTATACACTAATTTTTTACTGGCTGGTTTGTGAAGTTTTTTAATGTGGCACTCTGTTAATGATGGCGTCTAGCCTGGACGCCTTTAAAAGGGGATTGGACTAGTTTCTGGAGGAAAAATCCATTACGGGGTACAAGCCATGATGTGTATGCGCAACCTTCTGATTTTAGAAATGGGTTATGTCAGAATGCCATATGCAAGGGAGGGCACCAGGATGAGGTCTCTTGTTGTCTGGTGTGCTCCCTGGGGCATTTGGTGGGGCTGCTGTGAGATACAGGAAGCTGGACTAGATGGGCCTATGGCCTGATCCAGTGGGGCTGTTCTTATGAATGGGTTGAGGGGCTGGCCCCATAGGAAGATCCTCTGTTCCTTGACTACTTTATGTTGCACATAATTAAGGCCAAGGAATTTCATTTTGCACCAGAATGTCCCCTTACAACTTCCTGGTTCTAGAAAATTATATGTGTGATCAACTTTGGTCTTATTCCAAAGGCTGCTGTAGGCCTGTTTGGACTCGGTGACATCCCAGCTCACCCCTTGCCTCTTCCATCACTTCCCCCCCATAGGTTTTACAAAGGCACCATCCCCCGCCTGGGTCGTGTCTGCTTAGACGTGGCCATTGTCTTCATCATCTACGACGAAGTGGTTAAGGTCCTCAATAAGGTGTGGAAGACCGATTGAGCGCCCATGGCCGGAAGCAAGGGCGCCTTCTCCACCATCGCCAGGCAACAGCTGGGGAAAGAATTGTGACCAACCTCGGAAGGCATTCTAGGGGCGTGTGCCCCGCCAGCGGTAACAGGAGACAGGGCCTCCTTCACGTGCGCAAACCGGACTCTAAGACACGCACACCCCGACCAGCTGTTTTCATATGCTTGATGATGCTTATTTATCAAAGTGAACTGTGGAGAATTTTAAATTATTGTTGATGTGATATGGTGACCAAGGAAGTTGGGTGGGATGGGGGGGGGAGGGATAAACTAGAGAGGGATTGGAACTGTGTGCCAACTCAGGAGAGGGGCTAAGTTCACCTGGTGCCCACAGGATAGGAAGAAAAGGGACAGTCTCCCCACTGGAAAACAAGTTCAAGTCACTTCCCTTTCAAGCAGATAAAATAACTTAAGGTTCACTTTTTTTTTTTGCCAAAGCTATTGTCATCTTGAGTCTCTCTCATTAAGGATTTCGGTAACGAAATAGAGGCAGCAAAAGTCCCCAAAGTTTATTCATAGAGCGGCTTCCATCTGGACTACCCGATTTCCCAGTAAAGTTGAAGGAATTGTTTTTGAACTTGGGGACAAATGGAAGGGACCCAGAGAAACCCAAAAGATGGGGTTGGATGCTCAGAGGTGTCCTCTTGCAGTCGCTTTTATGCACTGCCCTAGGTGAACCCTCTGGTACAGGGCACATTTCAAGAAGAATTGCTACAGACCGAACATTGGGAGACTTTTGATGACAAATTGATTACATTCCATGAGTATTCCCAGCGATTTTTCTCTAACCACCTTGCCCCGTGTGTTCTTTTCTCTTTGAGCCAGGATCAGACTTGTTGAGAGAGAGAGAGAGCTCTGACTTGTGGGGTGCGTAGATGTTTGCCGGCTTGGGAGCGGGTAAAGGGTTCTTCCGGTATAGAGGCCCTGATCCTAGGCAGAATTGCAGGGGAGTCTGCTTCACACAGCCATTCGGCCCACCCCTGATTCTTTCCCACTTCCCTGTGCTCTTGTCAAGGCTGGTATTTTGACTAGTGTTTCAGGAAGGTGAACACTGGGAAGCCCCTCTCCCTTAGCCCCCTCCTTAAAAACGTTCTGCATTTCTCGGAGGGCTGAGCACAACCCCAGGCCACGATGAACCCGTTCCACAATTGACACATTAATGCTGTTAGAATTGGTGAAGCATGAACAAGACACCTGTTCAAGTGTCTTCTACGTCCCACTCAAGATTTTTGTGTGTGTGTGTGTGTACCGGGGGGGGGGCAGGGGGATTAACTTTCAACAATCTTTTTTGCTGGGAGGGCTATGAGAAGTTCCTTGATCAGATACTCTGGCTTGGCCAACACAACATTGACTTAATGATTCCTGATGGGGGACCGTCGCCTCATCTCTGCCCAGGTGCCAAGGGAACTCGCCACTATTCCATTGCAGACTTGTGCCAAACACTGATGTCTTGTGTCTCTTTCCGTACATCCTTGGTGGTCTTTTGTCTTTTCTGTGTCCTGTTGGTGAACTAAACTCTACCTGTTTCAGGAAGGGGTAGTTGGGTGGGGGAGGCAGGGAACAGGTTAGGGAGAAAATGCAGACTGATCTGCCCCTCGGTTGTCACGTCCTTGATATTCCCAGTGTTGGAAAGGTTTGGCATGGACACAAATGGTGTGAAATTGCTGAGCTCTGAAGCATTAGTGTCTCTGACCCAAAGTGTGTATATACGTTGGTGGTGAACAAAAAATTTGAATTACTGCAAGCATCTTGCAGGAATTCGGGTCCTTCCTGTTGTGTTCCTACAATTATGTTCTTGCAGCCATTTTTTTGATTGAATGTCGGCTTACCATCCCAGGGAGCTCTGTCCACTGTGGCCTTTGATGACTGACAACCAAACAACACCTGCTTTCTTCTTCCTTGTCTATTGCACTGGCAGCCCGACACTAGAATGACTCTCCTGGAATATCTGACCTCTCTGATGAGGACACTGACAATAAAAACCAAAGTTGCCTGTTCACCTAAGCCTCTGGTTTCATGTGTGCGTGTAACATTTTGAGACTTGTCTGCAGGAGATACAAGTCATGTGGCATTTAAAGACCCCATGGAAGAGGAGGCTGAAACCAATGTCTTGGCCTTCAAGGTGTCCAACTCGTAAGTTGCAATCCTATCTGTTCTTAACTTGGGCCTTGCTGAACTGGGTGAGGCTTGCTTCTCTCTAGCCATGCATGGGATTGCGCTGGGGGTCTGTAATGGCAAAAACCACACAGGTCTACCTTTGGGTAATATTTGCCATTAAGAGGTTTTCAAAGGGGGAGGGGAAAGAGACCATTCTCCAGCATTACTGTTTAAGGTGAGTGACGTGAGCAACGGGAGGGTTTGCGAGAACTGTTTTTGTTGCAAATATCCCGTCCTTTAATTCTGCTGGCAAACTTTGGAATAAGATGGGCCAGTTCAAGGCACAGCAGGAGACCAGCTTGAGAAATAATGTCACATCCCGCAACCAGTGATTCTAGGCACTTTTCTTACTCCTAACCAGAGTCACGGCTGTGCTAAACAGGAAGAATGGAATACACAAGGACTCCAAAGTGCGGAGGACAATGGGAGCCTCTGACCCCATCCTCTCTCGCAACAGTGGAAACCGCTGATCAAGCAAGCTTTTGGGGGGGGGGAACCGCCTGTCGGAAAAGTGGACTGGAGTCAGGAATTCTGCTGGGAGGTCTGTGTGCGTTGGTGAGAGATCGAAAACCTGCCACAGTTGCCATGCAGGCTGCTGTCTGCCCAGGGTTTTCCTGAACCATTCAGGAATGGCACTTAAAGAGGCAGGTCTTTCATTCCCTGTTAATACATACCAAAGATTCAGTGATGGGGGGGCCCGAGGGAGGGCGAGCAGTGGGGCTGGGCTGGGCAGTGAGGGTGGGCAAGCAAGAACACCATCAAACAACATATTGGCTGTACAAGGTGCTTTTATTTTTTTCTTATTGTTATTGTCCATTTTGTTGTTTGCTGCTGGATGTTCTTGTCTGATGTGCAGCTGCTGTGAGTTTTCTGGTACAGTCAATCAATCAAGATGCATGTTTGTCGGCTTCTTGCAGGATGGTGGTTGGGTGTTCTCAGCTATAGCTGCGGTTTTCAAACTTGCAGGGAGTTCAAATGCCCCAGTAAGTCTTTGCGGGGGCAGCGGCACAATCCCCGGGATTGCCCCGCTCAGAGGGGCTGCAGGGGCTTGGTGCACTTGCCCAAGCCCCCTGCAGCCCCTCAGGAGTGCGGGGAGCCCTGCGTGACCTTTGGCAGGGCTCCCCGGGTCAGGGAAGGTGACAGCAGAGCAATCGCGCCCTGCTCCGCTAAACCGGAAGCGGTGCGCGATCGCCCCACTTCCCCTTTTGACTGGGCTGCAGGGACTGGGGTGCACCCTCCAGACCCTGCAGCAGCCGTCCCTGGCTGTAGGGAGCCAGGCGCGAGCGCCTGCAGAGCTCCTCGGGTCAGGGAAAGTGAGGGGGGCGATAGCGCTCCGCTTCCCTGGGGATTGCGCCGCTGCCTTCTGGCTGCCCCCGCCCCTTAAGGGGAAAGGGACCAGGACCCTCAGACTGGGGCATCGCAGTGCCCCAGTTTGGATACCACTGATCTATAGGGAGAGGATTATGCTTGTAATGTCTGTACTCTCGCCCAGGACCTGCAGATTCTGCCCACAGTCTTGCAGCCTTGCTTGAGTCAGGGGCAGTTGCTCAAGGTCAAGGTCCCTGAAGGTATATATTATATCATCCCCCACAGAATACACACTAAATAAGAAGTTGTCAAATGGCATCCACAAGGGGCCCTAGTGTGTAGGCTTGAGGCACCCACGTGCTGGGATAGTCCATGGAACCCGGCTTTTCCTAAGTGCCCACATGCGAACTTCAAGCTCTACTTGAACGTGAACTTCTACCTGTCCACTTCTATCCAGAGAGCTCCAGGCACTTTCCTGCAATTGCACCGCAAAAGGCACCCACTGACTGATACACGGAAGGAACCACTGCCCAGCTGTCCCCCAAGGAAAAGGGGCCAGGAAGGAACCTGGCATCTTCCTTACCAGTGGCACAAAGTTTGCCCTGTGTCGCTTCAGAGTCGTGTGACACAACCTGGACTCTAAGCAGGAAGATGTTCTCACTGGGGTTTCAATTTTGGCTCTTGGAAGTTCTCAAGAAGGTTTCAAGGAGGGAAGATCCAGGTAACCTGGGAGTCTAACTCTTTAGTTCAGCACCACTGCAGCTCACAAAACTGTTGGCAAACTGCACACTCAGTTATTGGCTCGCATCCTCTGCCTTTTAACAGCTGCCCCAATATGCAGAAATTCAACAGGTGAAGCATTTCTGGGGGGGGGAGAAGCAGGCTGTCTGGAACTGCTGTACCTAACCACCTGCCTGTACTACAGCTGTTAAAGGCATAGGAACCTCCCCCCCCCCAAAAAAAAAATGCCTTTGAGAAATACAACTGCCAACTGACCAGAGAAATGCTCTGCCCTGCTCCTGTGTCTCTTCACACCATCAGCAGACACCAGCAAAATGAAGTGTTTTCACTGCATGGAGCTAATACCCACAGCTCAGGTTGTTAACGGCGCAGGAGCTGTAAAAAGTTGATAACTCTCTCTCTAGCAGGACACATTTGCAGCACTGTGTGGGGCGAGAAGTGAGACACTTTCTGCATGGAGTTGCCCCATCTTGCCTTTTTTAAACGGCTCTTGCTCCTATGCCTTTTACAGCAGCCTGCCCTGCAAGGCAGCTGTCAGGCTGCTAAAGGCTTAGGAGCAAGCGGACAAGGGCTTTTTTTAAAAGAAGTGGCAACCTGACAAAATGGCAGTGGCTTGCCTGTTCTCTAAGAGATTTCTGTTTCTGTGTGCAGTTCCTGTAGGCCTTTCAAGCCACAGGGGGTATAACGTGTTATTAGCTGTGCTACAGGTTAACATCTGGCACCAAAGCACCTCAGGCTGGCCTTAAATCTACTCCCCCCCATATGATTATAAAAAGGGGTGAACGACTGACAAAAACATCGGGCATATTTCTTGCTGCCGTCGGGGAATTCTCTGCCAGTAGGAGAGATCTTGTCAATGAACATGATGGCGATGCTTGCCATAGTGGGCTTTTGGAGAGGTTTGTGCCTCTCCTGTTGCATGTTGTCAGCTGGTTGAATGCAAATAAAATTGAGGTGACTATCCCATCACTTCTGCCTCTAGACACCATTTTCCTCTGATGCTCAGGTGTCAGCTTCTCCCACAGAGGATCTGGGCGCATGGTGGGATTGCACCCGAGAGAGAGAGAGAGAGAAATAACTGGAGAATATTTTGGGGATTGGAAGGCCATTTGGTCCAAATTTTTGCCACAGGGCAAAGGGAATCCATCTTCGGCGATTCCCGACACTCAGTTTCCTAGGAAGGTGAGCCAACTCTGAGGCTATGAGAGTTCCGCGCACTGTGTATCCAAGCACTGTGGCTCTTGGCTTCTGTGTTGGTTCACCTTCAAGGCCAATTTAAGGCACAGGAGGATGCCAGCTTTAGAACTAACACCACATCCTGCTGCCAGTAGGCACTTTTCTTACTCCTAACCGGAGTCCCGGCTGTGCTAAATAGGAATACGTAAGGAATCCAAGGTGCAGAGGACAATGGCAGCCTCTGACCCCATCAATTCTCGCAACGGTGGAAACCGCTGATCAAGCAGCCTTTTTTTTTTTTTTTTTGATCAGCCTGTTGGAAGCTTGGGCTGGAGTCAGGAATTCTGCTGGGAGGCCTGTGTGCGTTGATGAGAGATCGAAAACCTGCCACGGTCACCACGCAGTCTTCTATCTGTCCAAGGTTCTCCTGGACCATTCAGGAACGGCGCAAAAAGAGGCAGGTCGTCCATTCCCTGTTAATACATACCAAAGATCCAGTGGTGATCTGTTTTCAAATTGTGAAAGATGTGATTTTTGAAAGCCTAGAATGTATATTAATTGATGGTTTTACATTTTTATAGTGCCTTTCAAAAAAACACA
>NC_089834.1:9002579-9005079 GCF_035046505.1 Tiliqua scincoides
GTTGGAAAGCCCTGAAATGCAGTTTTTTTCATGAATGCCAAGATTCGTGGAGAATCTCTAATTGGTACATATAAAATCTAAGATCCAGGCAGACTTTTTGGAAAGGTCTCGTGGGCAGCAGTTCGAGTGCTCCCGTAAATGCCGCTTTAAAAATGGCTTTCCTATGGCGATGGAGCGATGTGTGCAGTGGGGCCCAGGAATGTGGTCGCCTGTTACTTGTATTTAACTAGCAATTAATGCCAAGAAACAGCCAGTTTCTTGATGCTTCTGTGATAGCAGTTCTGTGTATCACACAGTTCTGTGTGTCTGATACCAGTTCTGATACCAGTTCTGTGGTGCTTTTCATTGTTTTTCTGTCCCAGTGCAGCCCCATTGAAACTATGGGAGATGGACCTGCCAACTGAGTCAGACCATCAGTTCCTTTAAGTCAGCACTGACTTGCAGAGAGTCTCCCAGATTTCAGGGATCTTTCCAGCCCTACCTAGCAATGCTGTCAGGTTTCGCACTGGGGAGCTCTTAAGGCAAGGAATCTCCACCCACCTCACTTCAGAAACTGAAGGCTCTCTCATGGTGGTGGTGGTGGGGAGGCTCTGAAGATCCAGTTTGTAGTGGATAAGGTGGTCCTTCAGGTAGTGGTGTCGCTAGGGGGATGCAGGCCACACTGGGTGACATGCTCGGGTGTCTGTGTGTATGACACTACTACTGACCAAACTTTAAAATCTTGGTATTTTTGAATAGTACCATCATGTTATATATCATTTGATGCGTAGTTTCATGTAGAATGCAGAGAAACAAACCGTGTTGAAATATCTCTATTCTACCAAAAGTTATAGCCCTAAAACCAGTGGGGTGGGGTGATGGTTTGTCACCCACTGTCCAGGATGTTGCCATGCCCATTGAATGGGAGGAGGTCCATCGTGGGGGGTGATGCGCTGGACTTTTGCACCAGGTGACGCAAATCCTAGTGGCGCCACTGCCTTCAAGGCCCCTGGTCCCAAGCTGATCAGGATTCTAAATGTGACTGCTGTACTTCCAATGGCAGCACTCGATTTTGGGGGACCTTGAAGACCCGAAGGCTGTAACAGTTATCTCTGCCCATGCTTTGGAAAGTGTGTGCGGGCGCCAGTTGCCCCTGCCTCCGCTGTGGTGCACCTGTCTCACCAGGACCCAACTGTGGCAACACCTTGGACTCCCTTGCAATGTGCTTGGACCCAAATGGTTGGTTGGCAACCTTCAGTCTCGAAAGACTATGGTAGAAGCCTACAGCACCTGGTATTCCCAGGCGGTCTCCTATCCAAGTACTAACCAGGCCTGACCCTGCTTAGCTTCCAAGATCAGACAAGATCAGGCTAACAATTTCTCTGTTCTTCCCAATGCAATCAGTGGCATAGTCAAGGGGGAGCTCAGGTGCTTCCTTTGAAGCTTTCCCCCCCTAAGGATCTTATTTGAATCATCAGGCTCATCAGGAAGCAAACTGAGAAACTTGCCTAAGGGCATATGCTAATGTCTAGGTCATCGCCTTTCCCAAGCACTGCCTGAGAGATGGCATGTAGCTCAT
Organism: Tiliqua scincoides; assembly: GCF_035046505.1. Taxonomy (NCBI): domain Eukaryota; kingdom Metazoa; phylum Chordata; class Lepidosauria; order Squamata; family Scincidae; genus Tiliqua; species Tiliqua scincoides. The sequence goes on from NC_089834.1 coordinate 9,004,138, forward strand.
GTTTCGCGGGCTAAAATCCTATACACATTGACCTGGGCATGTTGAACACAACAGGGCATAATCATAAGTAAACATGCACAGGCTTGAGCTCAGTGTACCTTTTACTTTGTGTTTATCTGGGATATTCTTAATTTTCAATGTTAATGCATCTTTTTTCAAGCTATTGCATCCCCCCAACCAAGTGTTAGGAATGACGTGAGCAGGATCTTCACATTAAGCAAGAAGAAATGTACAAATGATTTTTGTTGTTGTACAGTCTTAGTGGATGTGTCTAACAAGGGGTAGGGATGTCATCAGGGGTATTTTCCTTGCCCCAATTGTATGTTTGTTCCCAAAAAACATTCCCAGCAATGAATGTTCCCAAACAGTCTTCAAAGGCAGCCTTGCCCACTGCCAAATCCATTGTGTGGGGTGTCTCTTGCTGGTTTCTTTTCTTTCTTTTTTTTATAATTACTTTTCCTCCCAACTGCAGAGAGAACTGAGACCAGACCAAACTGGTTTTAAGACCCAGGAGGAACCTTTACACTGCACTAGAAATGGGAGGGGGGCAGGAGTTGGAACAGAGTGGGGGGGGGACACGACTTTTTTCATGTCCAGCCAATCCCCTTGTGTGCACTGGGGACTGCACAGCAGTGGCTGGTGGCGTTTGGTTCCTTCCTTGCATAAAAAGACAGTCCATTAGGAGTCTGGCTTAACAGTCGTACCTCTTGCTGCCATTGGGGAATTCTCTGCCGCTAGCAGAGACGTTGTCAATGAACCTGATGGCAATGCTCGGTCACTGATGAGTGTGCCAATCCTGGCCTCTTGGAGAGGTTTGTGCCTCTCCTGTTGTGTTGTCAGCTGGTTGGATGCAAAGAAAATTGAGGGGACCATCCCATCACTTCTGCCTCTAGACACCTGTTCCTCTGATGCTGTGCTCAGGTGTCAGCTTCCCCCACAGAA